>NW_025814845.1:186747500-186775000 GCF_022079265.1 Lynx rufus
GTATTCAGGCTGACTTGGATGAAAGGGTCAGTCTCCCAGAGATTCTGTCCTCCGGGCCTGCTCCTTTCAACAACAAAGGAGAGGGAGGGAAGGAGTGCAGCTTGTGTGACCTGCAGCCAATATTCTCTCGCCCGCTTAGCGTGTGTCTGCTGTCCTCTGGCCTCTGGGCAGTGTTCTTCAGCCATCTGGTCAGGGATGCCCTGCGGGTCTCTGGTGCAGAGACGAGTGTGGACAGTCAGGGCGTGTTGTTGGTGCCGTGCTCCTGGCGGTTGTCCCTGGCTGACGTGAGCTCAACCCAGCGTCTGATGGCTGTCATCCTGCAGGATTTGGCTGACATGCCCATTCAACCCTGCCCAGCTAGTGTTTCTCCACAGAGCCGTTTTGCCCATGGCATGGCAGCCGCCTCTGGGGAAACTTCCTCACCGGGGTTCTTGGTTACTTCTGGGGCCTGGCAACACACGAGACCTAGCACACATGGCTCAGGAAAGCTAGGGCTTGGGTTAAACCTCCCACCTGACCACGACGCGTAATGAAGTTTACCCTGCCCCATGAGGGTGCACCCTCCCAGAACCCAGACAGGGCAGTTATGGAGGGGATCCGCCTCTCCCTCTGACCCCACTGTTATCTGTACCCCCACCAGACGTCACGTGGTAGAAGACAAACACAACGTGGTCCGACTGTCACTGACAGAGCCGCCATCTTCTTTACTCTGTGAGGGGACCCAGTGTGTGTAGGCCCTCTGGGTGAGGATGCTGATTATACCCAAGGGACAGATGGGGCGGGGGGGGGGGTTGAATGATTCTGTTGTCAGGAACATCCTTCTGTAATGTAGAAGCTGGAATGATTTTGGCTACCTGTGACATCTAACTCAACGTGGCTTAAGCAATAAAGACATTTCGTAATCTTGCAAGATAAAAAGTCTCTGGGAGTTAAGGGTTCCAGGGTTGTTTTGGCCACGCAATTATGGCACCGGGGGCCCAGACCCTATTCTCGGCCACCTGCAAGCTGACTTGTCACCTTCGGTCTCATCACTTCAGGGTCACAAGTGCTCTGGGCATCACGTCATCAGACAGGCTCATTCAAAGGCTCAGGGTGGAGCACATCTCGTCTCTGTGCTTTTTGTCAGCGTCAGCTGACTGACACTGGGTTCCTGATACCATATCCCTTTTCAACTTAAGACATGATGATAATTTTTATGTTATATTTCTTAAGTTTATTTTTATTTATTTTGAGGGAGGAGAGGAGCAGAGAGAGGGAGACAGAATCCCAACCAGGCTCCGCGCAGTCAACGCAGAGTTGGACACGGGGCTTGAACTCATGAATCGTGAGCCAATCATGACCTGAGCCAATATCAAGACCTGGTCCACTCAACAGACTGAGCCTCTTTATGTTACATTTTTAAAAATAGATTTTGTGAAAAAAAAAATAGATTTTGTGACTAGAGAGGATTCGGCTCCACTTTAATTGGAATTGAAGTCAAATTGGCAAATTTGTTTCAAATTGGTTTTCTCTTACTCTTGACTACTTTCAAGTAAGATTTTACTCAAGGTGGATGTTCCACTTTTGTTTTTTTGTTTCTGTATTGGTTACTTTCTCCTCTGAAGGATGTTGCAAAGCCAGCCATGTTTACAGTACCTAGTAAACAGAATCTGGTTTTGGACAGGGATGTGAGAGAAATATACTTCAGCTGGCACTTCTGTGAAAGGGACTGAGAGCTCTGAAATCATCTGCAGTTTGATTTGTGTGTTATCAATAACTCTGAAGATTGTGAAGCTGCATCCTGAGACTATATTTTCTTTTCTGTCTGTTCCAAGTTATCTAGAGAATGTGGTAGAAGAATACCCACAGAAGTTCAAATCACACATCCTGGAAAAGGGGTCCATTTTAAAATGCTATCACCTTGTAAGTTTGAGGACTTGTCGAATGATTTTCAGGAAGTTAGAAATATAGCTACCGGATTTACTATGACAAGCTCTACATTTTCTTATTTTTTGCTTATTTTTGACAGAGAGATGGACAAGTTAAGAGAAAATGTCATTAGTCAACAGGAATTTCAATCGGCCATTGAAAGCAGGTAACAAATTTACATATATGCTTTCTCAGTAAAGTACTGTGCATGATGGAATCTTTGGTGATTTCACTTCTACACGGCACATAGTGGATCAATTTTTTTTTCATGTTAAAATAACAACGAAAAGTTGCTTTTACTTAAGTTCACAAAAGAAAACTACATAAACGAGTGGATCTTAGGTGAGAAACTTTAGATATTTTCCTACCCAGTAAAAAAAAAACTACCAATGATAAGTTCCTGGATTTCCAATGATAATATTCAGAGTGAACCACTTTATTTAGTCCTCTGTCCCCGTACATCTTGTAATCAAATAAGTCACGTCCCTAATTCTATTTATTATGAATGAGTTCATCATCATGCCTGATGTGAGAAGAGGCTTTTATTTCTGCTTAGTGACCATGAAAATTTCTAAGCCACCAGGTGGCAGAGTGCCCTTGGCTTAGATTGAATATTGCATTTTCCCACTGATTGCCAAACATAGTCTATAGCTAATGTGAGTGGCGTTCAAACCTTTGGCTCATGTGACCCTAAAATAATTCTGAAAATGTAGGCCCCCCCAAACTTTCAACTTTATGTGTAAAATTATTCAACAAAAGTTTACGTAACAGAAGAGATGTAATTTCTGGCATAGTGGGAAGAGTGAAATTTTAAAATAAAATTATTATATCGCTCTTAAATGAATCTAATTGAATGCAAAATACCACAGGGGTTTGATAGCCACCGTCATCTATTTTAAAACTTTCAAGACAAGCTCATCTTTTATAGTTGGATACTTTACATTTCTCCTTTGTTTTCTGTGACATCTTACTTTCCATTTTATTTCCTCTATAGAATTTTATACTATTGTAAGTGTTTTAGGGATAAAAGCTTTGACCATATAGTTCTTCTTCTCTGCAACAAGAGTATGTGCATACATGAAACGAGGTGTTTTGTATTTCCTGTGACCATAAGGTTCTATGTGTCACATTTTTATATTTCTGAATTTCTAATATATATTAGTATATATTTCTAAATTTGCCCAGTATACATTTATATTTAGTTAATTTGAAAAATCCTGAAAAATATTAAGAGACAAAAATGATTCTTTTTAAATTTTTTTTTCAACGTTTATTTATTTTTGGGACAGAGAGAGACAGAGCATGAACAGGGGAGGGGCAGAGAGAGAGGGAGACACAGAATGGGAAACAGGCTCCAGGCTCTGAGCCATCAGCCCAGAGCCTGACGCGGGGCTCGAACTCATGGACCGCGAGATCGTGACCTGGCTGAAGTCGGACGCTTAACCGACTGCGCCACCCAGGCGCCCCAAAAATGATTCTTTTTAAAAAATGTTTATTTGTTTTTGAGAGAGAGAGTGAGAGAGAGACAGAGTGCGAATGGGGGAAGGGCAGAGAGAGAGGGAGACACAGAATCAGAAGCAGGCTCCAGGCTCTGAGCTGTTAGCACAGAGCACAGGGCTTGAACCCATGAACCATGAGATCATGACCTGAGCCAGAGTCAGATGCTTAACTGACCGAGTCCCCCAGGGGCCCCCCAAATAACTATTAATTGTACCACTTGAATAATATTTATAGAAAATAATAAATGACAACCCTTGGTTTGCTTATCTCTTCCCACTTCCTACTAGATAACCACTGTGAGTTGAGGTCTGTTCTTTCATATAAAGATGCTATCTATGCCTTTAAAATTTGGAGCACAAAATATTAACAGGCTTTCAAAATTTTTAAGAGATTCTTTCTTTCCTAGCATTAAAAGCAGTGTTTCATTGGAGATGTATGTGTCTACAAACATATCCATATGTGTACATACATAGGTAACCTCAAAATACATAGATGGGGGTAAAAGACCACATTAAAAAATATATATTTACTGAGATATGACATTGCCAACATTTAGAGCTAACTCCCAAGGAGAGTTAGTGCAGACACAGTTCTCCACAAGACCACTCTCACTTCTGACACCAATTGCACGTTCAGGGGAGTTCCCAAAACTACCCTCAGGCTTGATCATTTGCTAACAGACTCACAGAACACACTGGAAGTTGTTTACTCATAGTTATGCTCTACTATGGGAAAAGATACAGAATAAAAGAAGCTAAGGAAAAATTTCACAGAAAAGAATCCAGGAAAAGAACTAAACACGGAACTTCCATTGTCCTCCCCCCACGGAGCCTTGAATGTATTATTTTCCTCCTGTCTGTGTCTGAATCATAGAATATTGACAGCTAGAGCAGTACAGCTATGCCTTCAGGTTCAGGGTTTTATTGAGGCTCCATTTTGTACACATTATTAGTTGCTTACGTGCTAATTTTACTCTCCAGGCTCCATTCTCCTTCATTCTCCACTCTCCTTTGCTCAGGTTCTATTGTGTGACCCAAAGCCCCTATCCTAGTTCAAATTGTTGGTCTTTCTAAATGCTTCCTAAATGCTTTCTGATGTGGTCTGCTCCAACACTCTATCACATTATTAGACTACTGGCAGAATCCAAGACCCCAAATAAACAAAGACACTCTTATCACACACGACATTCCAAGGGTTTAGAGGTTACATCCCAGAGGCTGAGGGAGAAGTCCAGACCCCTTTTTGGGTGAAGTTAAATTCTTTACTGTACAGATATACATATATACAATAAAAGGCACCCATTTGAAGTATATTATAGTTCAGTGAATTTTGACAATGGTAATCTGTGTAACCACAATCAAGATAGAGGACATTTCCATCACTCTAGAAAGTTCCTTCATGTTCCCTTGCAGTCAATTCCCTCTCCCCCAGCTGATTTCCTATTTTTAGCATTTCATACATATATGTGAATCATACAGTATGTTTTACTTGGTGTCTGTCTTCTTTCACTAGTAGGCTTTGGAGATTTACCCATCGTGTGTTAGTAGTTTGTTAATACTGGCTAGTATCCCACTCTTTGCATATGCCACAATTTGTCTACCTATTCACCTGTTGATGAGTATTCAGGTTGTTTCCAGTTTGGGGCTGTTGTGGATAAAGCTGGTGGTCTTTGTGTATAAAGATCTCTGTATAGACATGTATTTTCCTGTCTTTTGGGTAAATACATAGGAGTAGAATTGTAGGGTTGGATGAGAAGCATCAGTTTATTTTATAAGAAACTGCCAAGCTGTTTTCCAAAATGGTCATGATATCTTACATCCCTACCAGCAGTGTGTGAGCATCCAATTGCCTCACAGCCTCTCCAATACTTGGTATTGTCAGTCTTTCTGATTTTAACCATTTTAATGGTTGTGGAGAGTAGTTACTCATTATGGTTTTAATTTGCATTTTCCTGATGACTTAGGAAGTTGAATGTCTTTTCATGAATTTATTGGCCATTCATATGTCTTCTTTTCTGCATCTGATAAAATATTTTGCCCATTAAAAAAAATTATTTATTTTGAGAGAGACAGAGATAGTGGGGGGGGGAGGGGCAGAGAGAGAGGGAAAGAGAGAGAATCCCAAGCAGACTCCATGCTGTCAGCACAGAGCCTGGCATGGAGTTTGAACTCATGAAACCGTGAGATCATGACCTGAGCCAAAACCAAGAGTCGGAGGCTTAACCGACTGAGCTACCCAGGTGCCCCATATTTTGCCTATTTTTAATTGGATTGTCTATCTTCTAATTGACATATAAGGCTTCTTTACATATTTTAAATATAAGTCCTTTTTCAGACATGTGTGTTTGTGGCTTGCTTTTCCATTTCTTAGGGATATCTTTCGAAAAGTAGAAGTCTTAACTTTCATGAAACTGAGAAGAACACATTTTTAAAAAGTGCCGTGAACTCCAACTATTTTTATGGCTATTTGGCTGCCATCCCCAAATTCTACAAATGTTATCGAACTGGCAACTGATGAATGTGGGGGATGTATCCACTTACAAAGCCTTTTTCTAAAATGAAGTAAGGTGGTATTAATAGTAATATTACACGGTATTTCATATGTCATCATCAACAAAGTCCTTTGGTAGGAAGGGTGGATACTCTCTGAGAATTAGGTATTAGTTCTACCTTCCAGTTTGTTTTTTCTTAACATATCAGACAAATAGAGACTATTCAAGAAATTAACAGTAATAATACTGGTACTTTCTTTGGGCTGCTACATTCAGAACCTGGGCCAAAAATAATTAATCCTCGTGATGACCATGCAAAATAGATATTTTCATCCTTATTATTCGCATATTCAGGTGAGGCAAGTGAGGTTCAGAGAAATTAAATATCTTGACCAAGATCGCATAGCTAGTAAGTGGCTGAGCTGAGCTTCCAGACTAGGTTTGTCTACCTCTGAAACTCATGTTCTTCATTACTTCTCTATATATGTTCTGGACTCATCTGCTTTTAGATATATTGAATATAGATATTGGCAGGTTATGGAGAGAGCAGAGGCTGGGGGAAGGGCATGGGGGAAAGAGATCGGGTCTGGGACTTATTTGGGCGGTGGCTGTTCATGCTTCCAGTTCCTAATTCCCTATACAGACTGGGTAACTTTATAGAGGGTCCAGGATAACCAGGCCAAATTGGACCAACATAAATACAAATCAGGGAATCCAACCGGTTAGCAAGCCATTTGGCTTACCGCATGACTGTGCCAGCATTTTAGAAGATCCTCCTTCTGTTACAAGATGTTAGAGTGACTTCCTCAAACTTCAATTACGCGAAGCCTTGCTCTATAATTTTACAAGTAATCAATACTTTTGTCGGTACCACTTATGTCAGATCTCCTCAATAAAGCCATGTAGTTATTTGGAACTTTATCCTAGTGATTGTGTTTACACTCAACTCCCTTCTGAAATCTTTAACACACTGTTATTTTCCAACGTGGTGGGCATAAAGTGCTTTTAGTTAAGTTAGGCTGTAAGTTTGGGACGTTGGAAGCGTCAATTACTAGTCACACATTCTATGCTCTTTCCTTCTACTTGCTGGGCTGAAGCTCTGTCATTTGTACAGCAAAGATGAAATGCTCAGCGAGATCGTTAAATTATAATCACTTTAATCAGCACGATCGTGTCCACTATGGCCTAATTCTACTGAATTCTGAGTCTTTAGGCTTTCTTTTATTACAGTGAAGTGTTGTATTTGAAAATCCAAATGATGTTGAATATTCAGACTGTTGTGAGTCATGAGATTGTGTACAATCTATAGAAGTTATGGTCTTATAAATAAAAAGAGAATTTTGCATTTTTCCCCCTTCCTCAGGAATCAAGGGCCAAAATAATAATTTAGTTTTGGAATTCATTGGTATGGCATTAAAATGTATTTGGGAACGAAGAACTAATTTGCAGAGGAAGGGATAGTAATATGTGGTTAGAAATGGGCCATTTTCAACTAAGAAAAAAAAGAACCGTTATACATTGGCCAAGGCTCTTTTTATCATTGAGAAAATATTTTCATGACCATTAAAATAGAATTTCTCAGGCTTTTCATTCACCATAAACTCTAACAGGAGATGAGATCTGCAATTTTCTGAAAATTTGTCCCATTTAAGCTCCTAACATGTTTCTTAGTTTTAAACCTGAAAAACTCTAAAACATCTTCCTCCCGAGGAGTTTAGTGTCATGGTTAGATTGGTTTTAATCAACCCAGAATCTGCTATCTGATTATTAGAAGAGAATTGGCATTTGGCATCAAAGTTCCACCAATATTAAAGTTGGAAGATTCAAATACAGAGAGATTAAGACACTGGTCAGAGTCAATCCAATAATGAGTTGATTTAGGGATTTGATTTGGTTTTCCTGACCGATTTATCTATGGCTTGGAGGAATTACTCTAACACTCGAAGCACTTAAAATCAGGCAAGAACACAGTCTCCCTTTAAAGTTTTTGTGCTTATTTGAATGTTGCCACTTAGAATTAAGACCTCAATAGTCATAAAAGCATTCCAGAGAATGCTTCGGTTGTACCCGAAGCAACATAGAAATTTGGGCAACATAAAAAAAATTAGGGTTTAAGAAAATGACAACAGTCGTGTCTTTCTCCCTCCCTGAACCCACCCCACCTCCTCAAAAAAAAAAAAAAAAAAACCCACCACCAACAAAACAAAAACCAAAAACACCTCTGCCAAAAGAAGGTCTCAGTGGAGACGAATATATTGTATGTATTCCATAAATGAGAATTAACTCGTGAGAAGGAATAGGTAGGGATGGCAGAAAAAAACCAGAAATGAGAACAAGGAAGAAAAGGGAAGCCAATTAAAATTGTATGTACCAAAAAAGGGAGAGGAGACATGTAAAATAGTAAACTCCATTTCTCTGGAATCTGACTTTCAAAGCGTTTTATAGATTTTCATTTTTATAGTATTCCATGAGCTAAGTGGACAGTTAATACTCTTGGGATTTGGTAATCAAGATCACAAAGAGGTAAAACATACTGACTTTCTCCACAGCCTCGGAGCCTGCAGCTGAAGTGGTAAGAGAACCCATGTCCTAAGACCCCGCCTCGAACTTCGTCCACGCTCTGCTCCCCCCCTGTGGCACTCTGCCTAGGGGACGGACAGCGCCATCCCACCCTATAGGGGTTAGCTGGGCCAACTGAGAAGGGGCCATGACAAAGAATAGCTTAGGCATCACTCCACGTCAGGCATAGAAAGAGAACAACTAATGGGTAAGAAGAGTCAAGTGATATTGATCGGTGGCTCCCCAGGGTTGAATTCAGAACATGTTCTGCTGTCTCCTGGGTGCCAAGATTTGACAGAAAGGGCAAAGGACAACTTGAACAATGTGGGGTGGGCGGGCGAAATCTCCATTCATTGTTGTTCACGTGGGAATGGAGTGCTCAGAATGAGGGAGATCTTGACAAGGCTCCCTGCCAGTAGCAGTCTCTTGTTTCTTACCAGAAACCCAATACTCAGTGCCTCTTTCTCATCACTGCTGGGGTTGGAAAGAGTGTGAGGGGTGCACACTTGTACCAGAGGGGAGAGATTTTGTGTCAGAGGAACTTTGTCCTTAACGAGAAGAAAATAGGAGAATGAAAAGAGAAGATTCAAAAGGAAAGGACCAGTCAGAAAAACATTTCAGAAAACAGGCTAAATGAAAAAGGAGTAAAGTGGCCCTGGGTCACTAGAAAACACCAAACTAGTGGTGACAGGAGGTGGTAGAGATGCAACGACAAGAAAAAAACAAAGATAGTTCAGGAGGCAAAACTGTAAGGAGAAATCAGACCAAACCAATACATACATTGGTAAGAGGTTGGCTATTTAAGTGGTGTATCAATCCACACAATGGAATACCATATAGCTTTTCAAAAGAATTAAGTATACCAATATTAGCACAGCTTATCTGAGATCAACTTGGTGAAAAAATAAAATGACAGAGTAACTGTTCAAATACACTTTTGCTGTAAAATAATGATATATGTTAGTATATGGATGCATGAAAAAAAAATCTAAAGGATGAAGCCTCAAACAGCCAAAGGTAGTTATTTTGGGGGGAGGGGGGAGCAGTTATTGTGGGAGGGGGTTATGTTTTAGATTACTCATTTTGATGCTATTCAAGACATTGTGGTAAAACTCCTATAATTTCCACTGTGCTGTAAGGAAAAAAAGTCATAACTAGTACAGAAATAAGCTGTATTGTCCAGAAGAAACAATGAAGTTGAAAAAAGAAAATTTTATTTATTTGCATTGAAACCTAACATTGAAGAAATTCATACAGAATTGTGCCTATGTCTGTACCTCTAGCTATACCTCTATCTTTATCTGTGAAGTGGTGATCCCAAAGTAAACGTTGTAATTTCATTTAAAATGTCTGTTAAAGTGATGCAGGTGGCAGACTTAACAGGTGATGATTATGGTCATAAACGTGTTCTATAATATACTGTATTTGCTCAAAAATGGAATATTAAACATGATCCATAATAACAACAGAACTTTACATATTGACGTAATTAATATTTTTTCCAACGATTGAATATTTTCTTTTGATTACCTTGAAATATTCCCTTCAGCTCTTCTATTTTGTAAATCTCATAAGGCAACTCCAATTGCTTCTGATTTACAGTCTTTTCCACGAGAGAATCACAAAGCACTGACAGGAAAGGGAGAACAAGAAGATTTCCCAAATCTACTACAATACACCTAACAGAGTATTTTAAATCAGACTTTTAGAAACTAGCAGGAGTGGACTGTAATGGTTTGCACAGATGGACCTGATTGCCCTAAATTTTGACCTAGATTAGGTTACATATGAAAAAAAGAGTAATGATGATAATTTCACCTGGGAGTTAAGGATAGTCTTCCACTTATCACTTAGGAAAACCTCCAGTGTGAAATCAGACCAAGAATCTATCTAGTGCATTGTCAAATCTCAGCCGGTCATACCCAAGAGAGTGGGGGACAGGGTGGGGGAGTGGAGAGAAAGTATAAATCCTTTGTTGTGTTCAAAATGACGCAGAAGCACATATTCCAATATGGGTGTCATGGTCAGGTCAGAGTTCTGTTTAGTGGGATTTCATCCATAATCCACTCACATAGGCCTGGGGCTCTCCCAAATTAACGCAAGCATAAAATGAACTTGTCTAAGATGGAAAAAAAAAAAAAGGTAACACTGGGATTTGAAATACGATTTTGGACACTTTGGAGGGCCTGTATTATTTACACCAGGTGGAAGAAAAGTAAAACTTCAGAGGCCTTTCTCCCTGCAGGGCTGTAAAAAGTCAGAGCCCAGGCAGAGAAGACTTAAAGGGCCAGGATGAGGAAGTCAGCACAGGTGGGGATCGTTAACACTGGGGAAAGTGGGGAGAGACCCCAGGAAACACACCCCTTCAGGCCATCTGGACCAAGCGGAGGAACTTCGGAGAACCCAACAGGGAAAACACATCTTTGACTGGAGAAGAGACGCTGGTTGAAAAGCATCCAAGCTGCCTTGCCTTGTAGGAACAGCTCTAAAATGGACACTACCAGGGCAACTTCACTCCCGAGATAACTGAAAACCTGCATCCAGGGCCATCCTTCTTCCCAAGAGGCCCCAGGGCCCCCGGGGCCCTCCTTCCCAGCATGCCCTTCCCATCCCGGCATGCCCCACTGCCACGCCCACAGCAGGCTCTCCCAGAGGTCTGTGCGGTTCATAGTCCCCGGCGGGGCTCAAACACAGGCTGGAGTCTCCGACTCTTAGTTCAGGAAGAGGGCTCGTGGGCGGTAACGAGACTTTCTCAAGGTGAGATCTCCGCCTTAATGGTTGGAAAACCCCCCTAACCTCCCCCCGCAGGATCTCAGGAGACCTTCCAAATCTTGAAAAACCAGTGGCCCTAAGGCTCACCCACCTGGGAACAAGCCGTAGTTCCCAAAGTCCATCGACCCCACGTTAGACAATCTAGGGAGAACACCTGCACAGGATCAAACCTTTCCTCATCATTCTTTTGCACAAACCTTCAGCTGTATCCTGTCTGGGCTATTAGTCATCGTCTAATTGCTTGGTTTCCCGCTGACGCAAATTAAATCATATTCGGCAGAAACGGAGTTTACTAGGTCTGGAGGAGCAAGGAATGCAAAGGGAGTGTGAGGAAACCAGCCACCCACTTTTTTCCCTGTTAAGTTGAAGTGAATGCAGACTTTACCCAATTGTATTGTTAACATTATGTATGTCTGACACCAAGAGACTGCCTTAGAATTTATCTGTAGCAGTTTTTGTGTTTATTAAGCAACTTGACCCCGGAAGGAATCCTGCAGGTTAAATGTGATTATCTTGCTCATTTTACAGATGAAGAAATAATCTATGAGAGATTAAGAGACTTACTAAAGTCTCACATCTAGTAAGTGGCAGAAGTGAGGACTCAAACCCAGGACTTGCACTTTATTACCTGTGCTAAGAGATTCTTTAAAAAAAAAAAAAAAAAATCCACTTTCCAGAGCTCTTTTCTTATGTTCATTTTGGTTAACATAAGTAAAGGACTACCCTATAATATCAAATATCATTCTGTTTTTAAGGATAACTAATTAAAAAATAAAAACAACAACATTAGCTTAAATTATTTCTCCATTTTGAATTTTTTTTAATGTTTGTTTATTTTTGAGAGAGAGCACGAGCAGAGGAGGGGCAGAGAGAGAGAGAGGGAGACACAGAATCAGAAGCAGCTCAGCTTCAGAATCAGTGCTGACAGCTCAGAGCCTGACACGGGGTTTGAACCCACAAACCTTGAGATCATGACCTGAGTCAAATGCTTAACCGGCTGAGCCACCTAGGTTCCCTTCTCCGTTTTAAAATAAAGGCTGAAGGTACTTTTTTCAGAGCCTGGGAATTTATTTTATAATAGTATCCGGATGTTTTCTGAGAGAGCGTCGTAGTAAAGATTTCGACAATATGAAGGAAACAGAGGTGATGAAAAATACTTTTTTCCTGAACTGTATATCCTTGTCTATATTTTAAATATATAGTGGTCTGAATGGAAAAAAGCTTAACGTAAGAAATTAAAGACTTAAAACAACCCCCAAATACTTCTTAAAAAAATTTTTTTTAATGTTTATTTATTTTTTGAGAGAGAGATAGAGTGTGAGCAGGGGAGGGGCAGAGAGAGAGGGAGACACAGAATCCAAAGCAGGCTGCAGGCTCTGAGCTGTCAGCATAGAGCCCAACATGGGGCTCGAACTCATGAACTATGAGATCGTGACCTGAGCTGAAGTCGAATGCTCAATGACTGAGCCATCCAGGCGCCCCTAGCCCCAAATACTTCTTTAGAGAAAAGAGTATCATCTTTAAATGCTTTTTTTGAATATTAAATATAATTTAATAACACAAATAATCTAAGTATCCAATTAAACATAGATTGATCAGGAAAATATATGGTCCTATCTCTAGGCATTTGGCTGAAGAATCAATGCTAAAATGCCATGAAACAAACCCAAATTTATGATAACAGACATAGTATTATCTCTATTTTGAAATATTCAGCTAATATAAAAGTATTTTTTTTTGTTTCTGAAGAATCCCATTTACAAAGTCCTTGGTAAAGAGCTCAAAAATAATATATATATAAACACTTCAGTTTTTTTTTTTATTTAAAAAAAAATTTTTTTTTTAACGTTTATTTATTTTTGGGACAGAGAGAGACAGAGCATGAACGGGGGAGGGGCAGAGAGAGAGGGAGACACAGAATCCGAAGCAGGCTCCAGGCTCTGAGCTGTCAGCCCAGAGCCCGACGCGGGGCTTGAACTCACGGACCGAGAGATCGTGACCTGAGCCGAAGTCGGTCGCCCAACCGACTGAGCCACCCAGGCACCCCTAAACACTTCAGTTTTAAGTAAAGCCTTCCTATTGTAGTTAACTGTTGGAGTAAATAAAAGACCTTCATTAAATGTGAGGCCTTCCTTGTACCACATCTTTTTTATTTAAGTCTTTTCGGTTTTTTGGAAATGTCACACATTAAAAGCAAAATCTGACTGCTAAATCAGTATTAAGATAGAATCCAACTATGGTTTGTTCCTTTGCTGGGTTTTTAATTTTTATTACTTCGTGCATTCTAAATTTTTTTTTTCAACGTTTATTTATTTTTGGGACAGAGAGAGACAGAGCATGAACGGGGGAGGGGCAGAGAGAGAGGGAGACACAGAATCGGACACAGGCTCCAGGCTCTGAGCCATCAGCCCAGAGCCCGATGCGGGGCTCGAACTCATGGACCGCGAGATCGTGACCTGGCTGAAGTCGGACGCTTAACCGACTGCGCCACCCAGGCGCCCCAACTTCGTGCATTCTATACACAGATACTGTACTTTGCTATTTTAAAACGGTTAAATAACAGAAAGGAGGAATTTATATAATGGGATTTCTGCTTACTTTATATGTATGAAAGCTACTTTGATTGTTTACTATATACTGAAAAATGTATGGAGCTAAAAACATCCCTCAGATATTATCTGTTATGGAACTTAAAACAATAAACCTGACAGTAACTTGTGCTTTGTGCTCAGGGAGAAACATCAGAAACCAGTTTCCACCCTGACAACAGAATAAAGTTATTGTCTGATAAATTTTTAAAACACACTAGATTGGTGCTAAAATACTATCTTTGAGCTGTATGCCTTAAGCCTACCCTGTAAGGAAAGGAGGTCTTTTGGGTAGTTAAAAATGGAAGTTCTCTTGAATAAAGTCCAAGATGAATTGTCCTTATTTCAAGATCCATTTATAGGGTATGGTGTTAAAGGTTAGCTATGGATGTATTGACATTATCATAAGCTTATCATACATTAACATTTAAGTTTCTCTGGAAGGATTGTGGAGAGACCTTTTTCTGCTAGAGAAAGCGTGTGGTGTAGGAAAGACAGTTGTAGGGAGAGAAATGACAGCCCTACTCAGGCAGTGAGAATGGCAAAATGGCAAGCCTTAGGGCTCCAAGTCAGTTAGCAGGGCTCAAGTTCAAGCTCCACCAGATGCTACCTATGTAAGGTTTCACTGTACAATGGAGATGATAATAGTATGTACTGCTTTTTTTAAATGTTTATTTATTTTTGAGAGAGTGCATGCATGCATGCATGGGGGAGCATGAGGGGCAGAGAGAGAGGTGGACACAGGATCCAAAGCGGGTTCTGTGCTGACAGCAGAGAGCCCCATGCGGGACTCGAACTCATGAACCCTGAGATCATGACCTGAGCTGACGTCAGATACGTAACAGATTGAGCCACCCAGGCACCCCAGTACTTCATATTATTGTTGTGAGGATTAAGGAAATTAGTACGTGTAACGTCTGACAAGTGGTAAGAGGTCAATGAATATTGGCTACTACTACAGTCTGAGAATTTAAGTTACTTACCCACTGCGTGTAGGGACAGAATGAGTGATGAGATGAAAATAGGGGCTGGATGGTTATGTTTGAAGGTTTCTTCTAGATTCTAAATCCATGTGGCCTCACATGCATTTTTGTTGTCATACTACCCATGATGTGAACCTCTCAACTGTCTAACCTATGTACCCTCTCAGTGTTCTCTAGCCTAAGGTTTATGTGGGTTTCTCGTTCCCTCTTTCACACTCTCACTCCTGTCCTCCTAACATTCTCCCACTGTGCCTGACGGAAGCTCCAATCCAGGAGGAGTACGCTCTACTACGTTTTTAACTGCTTTGAAATATTACAATCTAGTTTAACCAAATCTGGCTCTCTGCTAAGGACATTGCTTCCTGGAAGCCCTGACAAGAGCCCATCGTCCTCATTCTTCAGTGTCATTTCCAGACACATTTCTCTCCTGCCCTCTTTAGGCACCTCAGGGATCTCACTGTTACTGCCAGGACAGTGTTGGCAATGATAATAATACTTAATTGATGGTTGCAGGGATTATATGGGGACAATGCATGTAAAATGCTCAGCACAGTGCTAAGAACATATCTTTTACAATTATTTATTTACTTAAATTCAGGTTAGTCAACATACAGTGTGTTATTGGTTTCAGGATGCTAAGAAACATACTAAATTCTCGGTAAATTTTAGTTTTTACCCTTACATCTACCTGACTCTCCCAACAGAGTGTGTCATCATCCAAAATAGCTGTACCTATGAAATCACACTTTCAGCCTATTTCTGACCAGTATCTCCTATCTAGTCCATTGACCACCCTGTCTGAGCTAGAGCACAGCTTAAAATCTGTTTTCCCACATGGTAGACATTTTCTTGTCAATATCATAACCCATTTTTTATTCACATCTATGTGGCAGATTCCCAAATGTGGATGAACCCAACTGTCCATTCCATCTTCACCTGCACCCAGGTTACTGGGGACAGTCATACTACTGAGTAGATTTATATCACAGTAAATTCATTGTCACCAACCTCAGCTGGGCTCTCAACTTCTCTGTCACTGCCTACTATGTTCTCTCAGTCAGCTCTGTATCCCAGTCTCCACTCTGCATATTTCAAACCTTTTTCAATTTCTTCAAAACACACGCCCTTTCACTTACCTTCCTCCCCTGCCCCACTCTCAGTAGAGTAGCCTTGCATCTCCACAGTAAAATTAGAAAAGGAGGAACTCCTGATATTTCAAATCCTGTAAACACATTGTTTCCTTATTTCCCCCTGTTTCAGTGAAAGAGGTATTCTTTCTCCAGTCTACCTGTGGTCTTTGATCTTTCATAGAATCCATCAATGATTCCCTCTCTGTTTTTAACCTTTGCCTTGATACTGCCCCCGTCGGTATTTAACAGTGCTCATGGTACTCATCTTCTTTTTCTTTTTTTTTTTTTTAATGTTTATTTATTTTTGAGAGAGAGGGAAAGAGGGAGACAGAGCCCAAGCTGGGGAGGGGCAGAGAGAGGGAGACGCAGAATCCGAAGCAGGCTCCAGGCTCCCAGCTGTCATCACAGAGTCCGACGCGGGGCTCGAACCCACAAACCGCGAGATCTGACCTGAGCTGAAGTTGGATGCTTAACCAACTGAGCCACCCAGGTGCCCCTCACATTACTCATCTTTAAAAAAAACAGCTCCCTTGACTCTACCTTTCTTCCTGTTTGCCGCCTTTTTCCTTCCCTTCCTACCTAAACTTCTTGAAAGAGATATGCATTCTGTCTGTCTTCCCTCAAGTTCCACTTGCTCCTCAACCCTCTACACTATGGTTGTAGACCCCATCACTCTACCAGCAGCTCTCACCAGGTCATTGGCTTCTTACTTCCAAATTCAATAGAAATTTAATTTGCTTGATTTCTTGACTGCTTTTGAAATGACTGATCGCAGTCTCCTTTTCAAAGCCTCCGTGTTCTTGGCTCCTGTTATCATTTCTCTTGGCTTCCTTTCTGCCATTTTTTCCCATGACTCCTTAGATTCTGTTGCAGATTCTCTTCCTCTGTTCTTTCCTTAAGTAGGGTCTCTGTTCTGTGTCCTTTTCTCAACTCACTGTACGTATTTTCCTTTGTAATGTCATCTAATCCTCTAGCCTCAGATCACCTTTATATACAGGTGACTCTCAAATTTAGATTTACAGCCAATGGCTTTCCTGAGCTTCAGACCTGCTTCTACCTGCTTACTGGACACTTCGTGTTGGATATCTCACAGTCCCAACTCAGCGTGTTTAAAACTGAACTCGTGACCTTCCCTTGCACTATCACAACCTGTTTCTCTTCCAGTGTTCCTTCATCTCAGTTAATGACCCCCCAGCTACCCAGTCATCCAAGCCAGAAACCTAGGAATTATCCTGGACTTCTCCTTCACTTTCTACCAATTCTTCCAATTAAAAAAATAAAATCTTGTATCTTTTTTTTTCTTAATTTTATTTTTTAAACTTACATTCAAATTAGTTAGCATAAAGTGAAACAATGATTTCAGGAGTAGATTCCTTAATGCCCCTTACCCATTTAGCCCATCCCCCCACACACACCTCTTCCAGTAACCCTCTGTTTGTTCCATATTTATGAGTCTCTTCTGTCTTGTCCCCCTCCCTGTTTTTATATTATTTTTGTTTCCCTTCCCTTATGTTCATCTGTTTTGTCTCTTAAAGTCTTCATATGAGTGAAGTCATATGATTTTTGTCTTTCTCTGACTAATTTCACTTAGCATAATACCCTCCAGTTCCATCCACCTAGTTGCAAATGGCAAGATTTCACTCTTTCTGATTGCCAAGTCATACTCCATTGTATATATATACCACATCTTCTTTATCCGTTCATCCGTCGATGAACATTTGGGCTCTTTCCATACTTTGGCTGTTGTCGATAGTGCTGCTGTAAACATGGGGGTGCACGTGCCCCTTCAAAACAGCACACCTGTATCCCGTGGATAAATGCCTAGTAGTGCAATTGCTGGGTCGTAGGGTAGTTCTATTTTTCGTTTTTTGAGGAACCTCCATACTGTTTTCCAGAGTGGCTGCACCAGCTTGCATTCCCAAAATCTTGTATCTTTTACTTCTAGAATATCCCCAACCCATTGTTTCTCTCACTCATACTTTTACTATCTTAATCAAGCTCCCATCCTCTCTAATGGGGATTGTTTCAACAGCTTCCTTCTGAAGTGTCTATTTGGTTCAAGTATTACTCTCCCTCAAATCCGTCTCATTTCAGACAGAGTGCTTTTAAAAACACAAATTTGGTTTCACTATATGCTTTAAATCCTTTAATGATATATTAGTTAGGGTTCAACCAGACAAGCAGAAACAACAGGAGATGTATATTAAAAGATTTGTTTCAAGGATTTGGTTTACACTGGTCGAGGCTGGCTAGGCAAGTCTAAACGCCATAAGGCAGGCTCTCAGGAAGGGCAGGCTAGAATTCTCGGGCCTCTCTCCAAACCTGGTCTCTCTCCCTACTCTCACCTAAACTCCAGGCTTTAGTAAGATTGAGATCCTTTCATGTCCAGAATGTGCCTGTTCTCTACCTATAATGCTCTTTCTCCTTCTCTGCCTAGGTAACTCTCAGCTCATCTTTTCCTCTGGAAGCCTTTCCTCATCTTTAGTCTGAGTTAGGTCATGTTGTTAAAAGCTCCCTTAAAATCCTGTATTTCTTCTATCATAATCATGTTTTGTAAGTAATACTCATTTACTATTTTCCTTGCTCTACAGTAAGGTATGTCTTATCACTGTATTCCAAGCATTTAATATATTGCCTAACACATAGTAGGTGGTCCCAAAATATTTGTTGAATAACCAGAAGGATGAATAAATGCAGCTTTATTATTTTATTAGAAGTCTGTTTAAATCTGTTAATATAGGATATCCACGCTTAATGGGGAGCATAAAATGTATTCCAAAGCAAACATGTCTGACTTTAATTTTTTACTGTTGTGGGCCATCCAGCTACCTTCTATTAGGATGGACAATGGAATGGTAGCCTTTAAAGATTCCTCTTTTTATGAATATATATCCTCTTATAGGAGACATGAGTTTTTCATTCATTCATTTATTAAATATTTATTGAGCACTTTCTGGTCATTGTTGGAAGTTCTAGGGATACAGTGAAACACATGTCAGGCAGGGTACCTATTTTTAAAGCAAAGGATAAGGAAAATAATAATAAGAAAGGCATGATATAATAGTAACTAGGTCGCTGAGGTGGGACTGAAGTTAAGTGGTTAGAGAAAGCCTCATTTTATCCATCAAAAAAAGGAAGGTAATTTAAGAAAATACAGATTCCCCTCCCCCAACCCGCCCAAAATACACTTCTCATTACAGAGAGTATGTGCATATTATATGTATTAAATTTTTCAATTTTCTAAGTAACCTTTCTTTTTATAGGTACAGAAACTGAGGCTCTGGGAATTAAGTAAATTTCCCAAGGCTACATACAGCTAAATGGCAGAGCTGGATTTGAATGTTGGTTCAGTTAATCTGAAGCCCACGCTTTTTCCACGATGTATTCCACTCAGAAGGAAAACCTCTGGAGAAAAAGGGCTTTTTGTGTCACTGTTAGGTTTAAGCACTATATTCTAGTATTTTTTTGAAGATTTTTAAAACTGTACTCTCTATCAGTAATAATAATACACAATACACAATATACTTCTTTTACAATACACAGTATTTTTATGATATTCTCGTTTTTCAAGGCACTTTTATTTTCATTCTCTCCTAATCCTGTGGCCACCTAAGTAAGATACAGAGAACTTACAGACCACTTGAGAGTTGAGAAAACTGAAATATGACAAGCCTAGTGTTTTTGCCGTGAGTACATAACCGTGAACAGAATAGATCCAGTTCTCTTGAGTTTTGGTCTGGTATTTTTTCGGTAAAAAATACCGGTAAAAATTTCCTAGGGAAAACCTGTTTATTTTCTTTTCTGAGTACTGACTTCAGGAATTTAAGTCCAAATAAAACCTGAGAATTAATTTTAACTTCTCAGGAAAATGCCAAAGATTTGTTCACTAGTACCGGTAACATCATTGCTAAAGAAATGAAAAAGAAGAGAGAAAAGCGAGGAATAAGATATAGTGTGATGTGTTATGTTAAATAATTGATTCTATCCTTTTTTTCCTAATTTGGTGCAAGTGAAAAAAGGACATCCAACTGCAAAGCCTCTGAGACACTAGACATATTCAAGTACTTCTGAAACACGAATATGTGATAACTCAATTCTTTGTAGCCTATGAAAAAGCCATTTTTGTTTGTTATTCTTGATGGTGTATATGTTTTGTTTTATAATTATCAAGGAAGTCATAATGAAAATAGAAAAAAAAAACCTTTCTCATGTTATTCTTAGCATTGCCCAAAGAAAATCTATTCCTCCTCTTTTCCAAAAGTCAGCTGGGTCTTATCAGCTTTGCAGAATGATGAATGAATGCCTTGTTCATTATTATTGCTTAAGTCATTCTTATTTATGCCAGTAATTCAAGGATTATGTTTTGATTGTTCTTGGGAGATGAAAACACTTTCTTGCTGATGAATAAACACTGCCACTTTTTAAATATTTGTATGCAAAATGTCTTTAAAGCCATTATGAAATGCTTTGCAAGAGCATTAGGAAGCTGTTTTTCGAAAGGCACTTTTTTTCTCTACCTTTTCTTTCATGCTAAGCAGTCCAATTGAAAGGCCTTTCAGAGTTAACTTGTTTAAGCAATACCAGTGTTTTAGCGTAATGAATAACTTTTTACAGAAGACAATCACACACAATTCAACATGCCGGTATTTCTATTTCTGTGCACCACCAATGCAGGGATTCTGTGGTAGAATCTCTTTCTTTGAGAAAGCTGAAGCGATCAACACCCTGATTAACCTCTGATATTCACGTGGTGCTCTTGATCTTGAGGACTGCAGCAATAACAAAGCGGTAATGGCAGCCATATGCTTAGGGTATTGTGGGTACGGGTGACCCAGATGTGAACTTGGGGGGTGACTGATGCTAAATGCTATTCGTTTCAGGTTTGGTGTGGAGATTACTGGTGAAGAGTTTGAGTTGTTACTTGACAGAATCCCCCTTGATGAAGATGGAAATGTCAGATACCTCCAGTTCACGGCCACGTTTGATTCTCGGTACTCCTTTTCCACATTTTGTCACTCCGCACTGGTTTTCTGTTCATGTTGTTTTTAATACAGAGAATGAACCCCTAGAAGAATTAGGATTATTTGAAATTTCTCTTTATTGATTTGTATCTCATTTATTAACATTTTATAAGTGAGATTTTCAAAATAACCATGTTGACCCAAAATGTGGCATGCTTTAATGATGATCCATGGCAATTCATTTTGAAATATTTACTATCTCAACATCTGGAAAATGGCCATGAGAGGGGACAGCGTGATGACAAAGGAGATAGTGTAAAATTGTGTTGCAGAGTTGGGAAGAAAACTGCTGTACGATGGCAGAAATCAGTTCCTGGAGATGAACTGTCCCAACTTGCTCTAAACATGCTCTTACCACGCTGACCTTTTACACCCTCACTCACCTCCCAGGTACTGTCCATTCACAAGACTTCTTACCACTTTCTTCCAGGGGGGTCCAGCCTGGACAGTAGAGCGAGTACCCTGCTATTGCCAATGGTTGTGTTAAAGGCAGAGCAAGACTGCTGTGCAGAGTATTCCCATTCTGTATTTCTCTATCACAGAACCTCTTTTCATGGAGTTTAAAGAGTAATTCAAGGCTTAACTATTTAAAATTCTGATCACTCTCGACTATTTTATTCTTCAGATATCTTAAGAAATACTGCAGTCCTGGGCATCTGATTATTTGGGGCTGAGACCACTGAAAGTGAGCTCCTTCTTCCTAAAGATATTTCTTTTCTCCAGAGCAATTTCAGACAATAACAGTCATCATCCCATATACCTCCTGCACTGTCCTCCAAGTCTCAGGACTACACTCTTGAACCAAGAAACCTACCCATAATTTCCTGTTAGCTCTTGATAGCCGAGTAGACAGTTACCAACCTGACCTGATTTGAAGGGTTTGACATAAGACACGCGCTTCCAAATTATTTTCCATCACATCTACCGTAGAGCCTGACCTTCTCATCTAAAGGGATCCAGTTCTTTGAGTGAGAAAGTACTGATTTGCAGAAGCTGTTAAGATACTGATATCTCTGAGAGGGATAATACTCTGTCAGTCATTAATGCTTCAGTCAGTGTTTCCCAAAGTATATACCAAAGAGGAACACTAGTTTCACAGGATCAAAACTCTCACCCTTTTAAAAAGGTTCCCGTGGGACATCTGGTTGACTCAGATGGTAGAGCATGCAACTCTTGATCACGAGGACGTGAGTTCAAGCCCCACATTAGGCATGGAACCTACTTAAAGGAATAAATAAATAAATAAGTAGGGTCCCATGGAATCTACATAAATACAGGAAGGAAGGAAGGAATAAATAAAAAGGTTCCCATGGCCAAATAAGTTTGGAAAACTTATTAAATAAAATTTCTGATTAAATATAGTAAATGAATTCCTTTCCCCCAAAGATTTCCCATAGTCTTTAATATTGCTAGTGTGTGTCATGAATCTCGAAGAAAGAAAAACAGATCCTAAGACAAGTGGTTTATTTCAAAGACAATCCTATGAAATTCTAGTAAGGTATTAGGGAGCTCAGACAGAAGGGGGAAAAGCCAATATAAATAGGATGCATTAACAAGCAGCCATTGCTATGGGTGTCTGGGGTGCTTTCCTGCAAAGGACCTCTGGGAGACTGTGTAGAATCCATCTCAGGGCTGTGCCAGTCGAGGACAAGGAAGCTGGAGTAGATACACCTGTCAGCTCTCACCTGCCATTGGCTGCGGCTCCTCTTGGCAGCGTAAGTCCTGTGACTGTGTCCAGAGGCTGGCAGAGTGAGCTCCCGGTCAGAATGTTCTCAGGCCAAGGCGTAGGTGCTTGCGGGAGGACGCCCTTAATGTAAAAGGGAACCAGGAGCACTGAGGAGACACTGGTCGGCCTTATCTACAGGCAGGCGTCTGCTGCAGTGGGATTTAGTCTGTAGCGTTTCTCAAAGTTATTTGATCTTTTCCCATGGAGCGTCTTAGAGGCTAGTGTTCCACAGAACAGGATTTGGGAGTGCTACCTTAGTTAGGTAAGTTAATCTGCTAAGCAGTCTTTACCTTATAAAGTCAAAATCAGATGCTTGAGAGAATGAGGTGCACGAAGGGAGAGTTTTTAAAAACAGGGGAGCCTAGAGAGAAAAAGACATAAGCAGGGTGCTCCAAGGGGAGTTCCCGAACACCCAGGAGGCAGCAGGGTAAGGGCACGCAGGCTGAAGCGTCAGTGCCCCGGGAACAGCGTGAGGTGGCGAGTGAGCCAGGTGTAGGAGTGCTGAAGGTGGATTTGACGCGAGCCTGGCCTCCTCCTTTCAGTTTTAGGGGATACGTGTTCATGACAGGAGACCGCTCTTTTAATTCTTTATATTCTTGATTCAAGGTACCAAAGAACAGACTATAACTTCATTGCTAGTATTAACAAATGCCTCTGCTTATCCGATACGCTTTATCGCTTTGTCATCCCCATTTTCCTTGGGAGAAAGCAGACGTATAGAAAGTTTAAGTGATTTGCCCAGATGACTTAAGCCGCTGAGGGAGCACTACCGGTAGAACCCCGGTGCATCTGATATGAAAGTCCACGGCCTTTCCGGGACTCCACATCGCAGCTCTGAGTTATACAACGCCAGGAGTAGTTCCATTTAACAAGTAGTTAAAATAGGTCCGCACCGGCTGAGACCTTTACATGCATTATCTCATTTAACAGAAAGACTGTTTTTCTAAATTCCACTTAAATTCACTTCCATTTGATAACTCCGTGACCTTGGTCAAGTGTTTAGCATTCCTTTGCTCTGGTTATCTCATCTGTAAAGTGGAAATATCTCCAAGATTCTCTCTAGGTCTGAAGTTCTACTTGAAGCAGTGTATATTCTTTTTTTTTTTTTTTTAATTTTTTTTTAACCTTTATTTATTTTTGAGACAGAGAGAGACAGAGCATGAACGGGGGAGGGTCAGAGAGAGGGAGACACAGAATCTGAAACAGGCTCCAGGCTTTGAGCTGTCAGTACAGAGCCTGACGCGGGGCTCGAACTCATGGACTGCGAGATCACGACCTGAGCCGAAGTCGGACGCTTAACCGACTGAGCCACCCAGGCGCCCCGAAGCAGTGTATATTCTTATAAATATTAATAGAAATTTGAAGGGGGTATCTAATATACTTACATAATGAATGCTATAGGAGAAACATGTTTTCACTGAAATAAAAGTATTTTAGGATCATCAGATTAAAATCAGTCTAGTAAACACTGAGTATTTTCTGTGTTTCCAGTCAGCCAGGCATTTCTGACTCAGGAAAACAGGTATTTCTTTTAGAGAAATTATTTCTTTGCTAAATTTGTCACAAAATCTGCATATGTGATTGAGAACTTCATTTTTTAAGTGTATATTTGGGAAGAAAAGGAACATAGCTGTTAATTTAGGAGGATGAAAACTGTAGAAATTAGCACATAGAACAGGTAGCAGTGCTAGAATTAAAAATAAAAAAATTCACTTGAGTTTTTTTTTTTTAAGTTTTCTTTTTTTTTTTTAATTTTTTTTTCAATGTTTTTATTTATTTTTGGGACAGAGAGAGACAGAGCATGAACGGGGGAGGGGCAGAGAGAGAGGGAGACACAGAATTGGAAATAGGCTCCAGGCTCTGAGCCATCAGCCCAGAGCCTGATGCGGGGCTCGAACTCACGGACCGCGAGATCGTGACCTGGCTGAAGTCGGACGCTTAACCGACTGCGCCACCCAGGTGCCCCAAGTTTTCTTTATTTTTGAGAGAGAGAGAGAGAGAGAGAGAGAGAAAGAGAGAGAGAATCCCAAGCAGGCTCTGTTCTGTCAGCGCAGAGCCCAATGTGAGGCTCAAACCCACAAACCATGAGCTGAAATCTGAGCTGAAACCAGGAGTTGGACACTTAACCGACTTAGCCGCCCAGGGGCCCCCAGATTATTTTTATTTTCCTCCTTTGTGTGCTCCACTGTTAGTGCCTAGTTTTTAAGGATATGCAGGAAAACTTCTTAAAGAAACCAATTAAATTTAGTAGATTTTGATTACAATAGCGTGTTAGGGGAAAAAATGTGGCCTAAAAGGGACCAAGTCCTTTAAAAAAAATGGTAGAGACTTCCATTTATAAAATAAGTAAGTCAGAGATGAAAAGTACAGCAGAGAGAATATAGTCAGTAACATTGTAATAACGTTGTATGGTGACAGATGTTGACTACACTATCATCGTGAGCACTGAGTAAGGAATAGAATTGAGTCCCTATGTTGTACACCTGAAACAAATGAAACATTATATGTCACCTATACTTCAACTTAAAAAAATGGTAATCTTTATGACCTGCTCACACCAGTGTAATTCCCAAGGAACCAATGGCATTGTTTCTCTGGGTTTGTGACTTAGCTCAATCATTTTACAGGCAGCTGTCTCACTAAGATACCCTTGCTAAGGGCAGGATTCTCCTTCCAAAGTATATGTACGGAGTTAAGGACCAGCCTAAGAGCCCTTGGGAAGATGGGATTGTCCAGACTTTATAAAAGCTCCACTAACTCTGGGAGACTTTGCAGTTGCCTAGTTGTCAGTCATCCAAACCTTGGCTGTTTGTAGGACGGAGTGCTTCCTTCTGGGTGAGGAACTCTGTATTAGTTTCCTGGGGCTGCCGTAACAAAGTACCACAAACGGGATGGCTTAAAACAACAAAAATTTGTTCTCTCATAGTTCTGGATGCTAGAAGTTCAAAATCATAGTATCAGCAGGGCCATGTTCTCTCTGAGACTCTGGGTAGAATCCCACCTTGCTTCTTCCTAGCTTCTGATGGTGACTGGCCATCCTTGACATTCCTTGTCTTACAGCCGAATCACCTCAATCTCTGGCTTTCTTGTCACGTGATGTTCTTCTCCCTGTATGTCTCTGTTTCCAAGGCCTTTCTTCTTCTTATAAGGGCACAAGTCATAATGTGTTAAGGACCAAAATATAAAAAACCAATGTGACTTCATTTTAACTGATTATATCTCCAACTACCCTATTTCCAAATAAGGTTCAGTTCTGAAGTACTGGGGTATTTAGGACTTCAGTATATCTTACGGGCGGAGACAGTTCAACACATAACAAACCCTGTAATAGATCTAATGTGTTTGGTTTCTTATAAATTTCACTGGGTGGAGGATACAAATAAGAATTTGTGGGGGCGCCTGGGTGGCTCAGTCGGTTAAGTGGCCGACTTCGGCTCAGGTCATGATCTCATGGTCCGTGAGTTCGAGCCCCGCGTCGGGCTCTGTGCTGACAGCTCAGAGCCTGGAGCCTGTTTCAGATTCTGTGTCTCCCTCTCTCTCTGACCCTCCCCCGTTCATGCTCTGTCTCTCTCTGTCTCAAAAATAAATAAACGTTAAAAAAAATTAAAAAAAAAAAAAGAATTTGTTCCTATGTGTTCTATGACAAAAGCAATAACAATAGCTAACATTTAACACCTAGTGCTTGTCAGGCACTAAATATTAACTCATTTCATTCTTGAAATAACCCCATTAAAGATTTTACATGTAAGAAACCTCTGGCACAGAAAGTGAGTTGCCCTTTGTCACTCGGTTAGCAGTGGTGGATCCAGGATGGAAACCCAGACTGGCTGATTCCAGAACCCACATATCTAATACTACCCCGCCTCGGGACAGGAAGTAAGAGCAATTATAGCTGCACTAACCAGTAGTGTTACCTGTAGTTACTGAGCACATGTAATAAAAGAATCAGAGATTCCAAGGAAATCATGTTTTCTGGTTACTTATTCTTACTTTTAGGCCAGAACTGGAATGTTATGTAAGTGTGCAATACCAGATTTCTAAGATTTAGTATTAAAAAAAAATTTAAGTATCTCAGTAATGATTTTTATATAAAGATTATATGTTGAAATGACAATATTTTGGATATATTAGGTTACATAAAATATTAAAAATAATTTTACCTTTGTATTAAGTCTTTTAGAAGGTATTATTAGAAAATTTTAAGTTACTTATGTGGTTTGCACATACTTTGTAATTTTTTTTTTGTGGTATTCCTATTGGACAGTGCTGAATTCCACGGCAAATCTTTCTGTTTTTTGTTTTGTGTTGTTTTGTTTTTGTTTTTTAGTTTTTGTTTTTTGTTTTTTGTTTTTGTTTTTTTTTTAATTTTATTTTAAAAAAAAAAATTTTTTTTCAACGTTTATTTATTTTTGGGACAGAGAGAGACAGAGCATGAACGGGGGGGGGGGGGCAGAGAGAGAGGGAGACACAGAATCAGAAACAGGCTCCAGGCTCTGAGCCATCAGCCCAGAGCCTGACGTGGGGCTCGAACTCACGCACCGCGAGATCGTGACCTGGCTGAAGTCGGACGCTTAACCGACTGTGCCACCCAGGCGCCCCTGTTTTTGTTTTTTTTTTTTGAGAGAGAAAGCATAAGCGAGTATGGGCAGGGGAGGGTCAGAGAGAGAGAAAGAGAGAATCTTAGCAGGCTCTATGCCCAGCATGAAGGCTGACACAGGGCTTGAACTCACCAACCGTGAGATCATGACCTGAGCTGAAATCAAGATTTGGACGTTTAACTGACTGAGCCACCCAGGTGCCCTCAGACAGTAAATCTTTCTAA